>NC_079449.1:28717141-28732895 GCF_903798145.1 Danio aesculapii | reverse complement strand
ATAGATTCAGGGGCTCTTCGAGATTTTTGGACATTGATGAAGAGCATGGTTGACATGGTTCTGCTCAGACTCTTGATTTTGGGTTCGCTGGTTCAACCTGGCTTTCTGGGTCTTACTCCTGCTAGCTGTGGGATTTATTACAGGCGTCCAGGTACGTGTTTGTTTTCTTTTTAACCAACTAAAACAATTAGCTTACAGCAAAGGCCTCAGGGAGCTTGTCTTTTACTTTCAGACTTCACCGACATTGCCGTGAGTTGCGGGACAAATTCTATAAATTTGGCAATTCAGGCTTGCCCGGTCGCTTACAGCGGATATAACGAGTCCCTGTTGATCCTGAATCAAATCGCAAATGACCCATTGTGTCAGGGGACGCTGGATGCGAACGTGACTCCTCCGGTTGTGCGCTTCGTCTTCCCGATCAGGCAACTAGACTCCTGTGGCAGTTTCTTCCGTGTGAGTATTATTAACATAAGTCATAAAGCATATGTACACTAATTAAATATTCATTAATCATAAAAAGCTTAAGCTAAATTAATTTTGAAGTCAGGTGTTGAGGTGAAACGTAGCCTACCTCTATTCCGCAGTAGGGGGCAATGTTGTTCGTAATCTCACACAGAGCATCATGTTGTTTCAATATGTAAACTATATAAAGGTTAGAAAAGATAAACAGTTCCCTACTTCTTCGTATTTCGTTTTATCTTTCTGTAACTGCAGCTCTATTTTACTTTGTTGTGTGTGATTGTAGACCACCAGCGCTGCAGGCACCGGGGCCTTCTCTGATTTCTCCAACATCCAGACGGTGTACATCAGTGGGGTGGTCCGCTCTTTCGACCCCACAATAGGGACAGTGACCTACAATGCCGAACTGAAGTATATTTACTCATGTGCTTATCCACTCGAGTACCTGATCAACAACACACAAGTTGATGTGTAAGCTTTTTCAACTCTCTTCATAACTGAATCATGTTGGGGGAAAATAAACTTTCAAATTGACTCAAGAGTTTTTGAAAGTGTTTTTTTATTATTATTTTATTAAGCCTACTAGTAAGCCTACTAATAAAAGTTTATGTTGTAAAAAAGTATGGTTAATTTTTGAAGACATATTATTGAAGAATTAATAAATAGTTAATTATTGAGAAAGTACTAGTTTTATTCAGAAGGTAAGCGCTAAATTATTTCAAAGTGACAGTGAAGACATTTTTATTATTTCTAATTTCCCAATTTCAAATAAATTCCTATATTTTTCAGAATTTTTAATCAAAGAATCATGACAAAAACAATTTCTTGGGTTCCACAAAAATAGTCAGCAGCAATGTTGAACAGCGTTGATATCGATGATGATAATAAGAAATGCTTCTGGAGATTTTTTAGAATGATTTCTGTAGGATCAAAATTCTGCTTTGGCTTTGGGTCAAAATAGTGTAAGACTAAGGGGGTAAATAGTAATATAATTTAAGTCAAAATTATTAGCCCTCCTAAATTGAATTCTTAAAAAAAAAATATAAAGCAGTATCTGTTTGACATATTTCTAAATAGTTTTAATAAATAATTTCTAAATATTTCAAAAAAATGTTTTGTCTTTGCCATGTTGACAGGACTTAATATTTTACTAGATGTTTTGCAAGAGACTAGTATTCAGCTCAAAGTGACATTTAAAGGCTTAACTAGGTTAATTAGGTTAACTATAGACTAAGGTTAATTAGGCAGGTTATTGGATAGCTGTGGTTTGTTGTTTTATAGCCAATCTAGAAAAAAAAATAATTAATAATATTGACCATAAAAATAGTTTTGAAAATAAAAAAAAACTGTTTTTATTTCAATCAAACTTAAAGAAATAAGTAAAAGAAGAAAAACATGATAGGAATACTGTGAAAATGTTCTTGCCCCATTAAGCAACACTTCATAAATACAATAAATAATAATTAAAAAGTAAATTATGCAATCAAATGATTTATTAACTGAGGCAGAAGAATAAGTACAGACATAACGAGTGCGAAGTGCAAAAAATAAGTAAATAAAACAATATAAACAACATTTTTTCGAAATTATATTTTGAAATTCCAATATAAATTGGGTTTTTATAAAGGAATATGTATATCCTATCCTACTATGTAAAAGGCATCCACACATGCACACACACACGCACACACACACACACACACACACACACACACACACACACATATATATATATACATGGGGATATTCATCATATTATGTCTGTGAATCTCAAAGATTGAAGAAAAAACACCCTTATATAATCCTTAAAAACGTTTTTCACAGTAAGATGACTATTTCAAGAGTGTACATTAGTGTGGAGAATTAAACATCTGAAATGCAGTCTAACTGAATATTGAAAAATCTGATGGGATGTTAATATTGATGCTAAGGGGAGATAATGTAAGACGTAACCTTTCTCTCCCTCTGCAGGTCAGCCTCTTCTATTGCAGTGAGGGACAACAATGGTAGCTTCATCAGCACTTTAAGCATGCAGCTGTACAAAGTACGTCCGCAGTTTACAAAAATCTGTAGCTTTTTCATGTATTGTGTCATATCAGTGTCTTTCTGCAACCTCATATTTTAATTGTGTTTTTAGGATATAAACTACACAACTCCGCTTGTTTTTCCCAATCGGGGTATTGAGCTCAGAACCCGAATCTTTGTGCAAGTCATTGCAGTAAACTTGACTTCACAGTGAGTTTTCATCTCCATCCAATGCCGATGTCTCTGCTTAGATGTGCTTGCGTTAGTTCATGGAGAAACTGACTGATCTCCTCGTTCTCCACAGGTATTATGTTCTGCTGGATCGATGCTACGCCTCCATCTCTCCTGTACCCTCCAATTCAACCTTTTTCAATCTCTTTGTCCCGTAAGTCCAAGAAATGTTCTAATTTCCAATGTGGAACCTTGAAATATCAGGGAATTTTGAGGAAAGTAATTTTTAATAATTAATATAATAATAATATAATATAATATAATTAATTATAATATATATAATATAATATAATATATATAATATAATATAATATAAGACCATAATATTAAATAGTTTACTAAATAAGATTATTTCATAATTTAGATAAAGTTATACTATAATTTAAAATATTTATCATTATATATTATAATATATTGAACACTTTCCATTCATCCTGCCCTCATTTGAAATAATATGTTTCGGTATGTTATTAATTCTGTTATTAAAATCCTGGTTTGCCTTTACATATTTACGTTAAATCAAATTAACCTTTGAGTCCATTGAACTAATTATTTCTGTTAAACTGACTTAAAACAGTAACTTATAAATTAAGTTAGAAGATGATTAACTTAGTTATAAGTTACAAACTAAAAACTAACTACTAACTAAAAACATATGCTGTCAGGACTAATTGATCCTAATGTTTTGACAGTGTAATGTAGTTAATTATAATATTATATATATATATATATATATATATATATATATATATATATATCTATATATATATATATATATATATATACTATATATAATATATATATATGTATGTATATGTGTATTAATAACTCAAGTTAGAAAAATTTTAAATATCAGGGAATTTAATAAAATTGCATATTTTTATTTTATACATAAAAAATCTTTTTTATACACAATGTAGTATAATATGAATGAATTTGAATTAATACCATATATTAAATTCTATTTAATCATTAATTATTAAAAATAACAATTTAATAAACTAGAAACTGTTATGAAGTATGTATTTTTATTGTATTATATTGTTTTTTGTATTTATTTGTATTAAATTATTGTATTTGGGGATTGCATGTTAAATATTCTATATTCTATTCTAGGAGGGTATTCTATATTCTAAATTCTATACATATGTTACATACTTTAAGACAATGTAATTACAATTTTTCGAATTTGGTCAATTGAATAAGTAATTTAAATGATTAAATTACTATAAAATTATGGATTAAATTACATAAATCGTTCAGGGTTTTCACAATACAATACTATCGGTCAAAAGTTGGGGTCAGTTATTATTATAATTTTTTTCTTTTTGTTTTTTTTTTTAAGAAAATTATTCTGTTCATCAAGGCGGCATTTATTAAATGTAAAAAAATGTTAAATTGTTAAATATAAAATTTTTTAATTACTGATTTCTTATTTTATGTAATTTCAAATGAAATTATACTCCATTACTGCTTTTATTACTATAACCATTAATATTAATAATAATAATAGTAATGGGGCATCACGCTGGTGCAGAGAGTAGCATGATCGCCTCACAGCAAGAAGGTCACTGGTTCGAGCCTTGGCTGGATCAGTTGGCATTTATGTGTGGAGTTTGCATGTTCTCCCTGTGTTGGCGTGGGTTTCCTCCGGGTACTCCGGTTTCCCCCACAAGTTCAAAGACATGTGCTATAGGGTAATTGGGTAAGCTAAATTTTCCTTAGTGAATGAGTGAGTGTGTATGTGATGGTTGCGGCTGGAAGGGCATCTGCTGCATAAAACATATGCTGGATAAGTTGGCGGTTCATTCTGCTGTGACAACCCCAGGTTAATAGAGGGACTAAGCCGAAAAGAAAATGAATGAATGAATGAATAATAGTAGCAATAATAATTAGTATTAATATTAGAGAGATTTTTGAAGGCATATGTGACTTTGAAGACTGGAGTAATGAAGCTGAAAATTTATCTTTAAAATTACTGGAATAAATTATTAAATTAAATTCTAAACATATTTTGAATAGTTATTTTATAGGCCAATAACATTTCACAATTTTACAATTTGTACTTTATTTTTGATTAACTAAATGCAGCCTTGGTGAGCAGAAGAAGCTCATTTTAAACCATTTAAAAGTGTATATATGTGTATATATAGTATTTAATCTTTTAACATTCTTGTCAATTTGCTTCTCCTGCAGGTGCTCTCAGGACCCGATGACCAGCATGCTGGAGAATGGAGAGAGTCAGAGGGCTCGATTCAGCTTTCCGGCTTTCCGTTTCATCGAACAGCAGAACCAGACCGTATCCACCTACTACCTGCACTGCATCACCAGACTCTGTGAAACCACCACCTGCCCCCAGTTCAAGGTAGCACACACTCTCCAAAACTGACCACAAGAATTCAGGTATCTGTGATAAATTAAACCACCATCACCTCTTAATCAATCAGCAATGCAACAAGAGGAGGAGAAGAGAAATCCAGACCACAACAATTAAAGATGGCGTTTCAGACGCCACATTCATCACCTCAGGACCAATCACAACCCGAGCAGACACACGTATGACTCTCTTTTATATTTCACATATCACAGCTAATGCCATATATATGTTTGTATTGTATTGGCTGGGACTAAATATATGTGATTTTCTGACCACATTGATCTAACCATACAAGAGCAGCAGACAAATGTACCAAGTGAAGAGTTCAGATGCAAAATCATCCAAGTGCTGTCTCAAATCTTCTTCTAAAATGAGTGTTTTCTTATCCTCCTATGTTCTTATTCAGCTATTTCACTTTAAAGAAATGAAAAGAACATTCAGAATCAGAATCAGTTTTATTGCCAAGTGTGCTTCACACACACAAGGAATTTGTTTTGGCTACAGAAGCTTCCAGTGTACGTAAAGTGACAAGTGACAACACAAAATAAATATGAAAAAAATAAAATAAAAATAAAAATGATAACACTAAACAGATGCGGTTAGTCAAGAAACCTGGATGTTGAGTTGTATGTACAGATTGTTATAAATATACAGTTTATAAGGTGCTGTGTACAAGTGCGAATGTAGAAAGTATTGCATTGTATATTGATATAAGGTGCTGTGTACAAGTGCGTATGAGAAGTATTGCACATATTTATTGCACAGTAGGGGAATATTTAACTGTTCATAAGGTAGACAGCCTGAGGAAAGAAACTTTTCCTGTGTCTGGCTGTTTTTGTTCTTGGTGCTCTGAAGCGCCGACCAGACGGTAACAGTTCGAACAGGTAGTGTGCTGGGTGTGAGGCATCCAGAGTGATTTTGCGAGCCCTAATGATTTTGCGAGCCCATATCATCATAAAAGTGAAATGACTGAACCTATACACAGGAGCCTGAGAAAAATACGCATTTTAAAAGAACATTTTGACACTTAATGTTAATGATCATGTTAAAATAATTTTTAGTCAGTAAATAGTTTTTTTTAAACGTTTGTATTACTGAGAGCAGACAAGAGAAAGACTGCACTAAAGTAAGCAGTATCTTATAATGTTTAAATTAAGTTAAAATTTAAATTAAAATGTACACATTTTAAATTTGAATTAAATTAAATGATTTTCATAAAATAGTACAACAATATTGCACTTCAAAATCATTTTTGCCATTTTAGATGCAGCTGTGACCCAATATGATTAATGATTTTACAATACGATACATGAAAACAAAACATATTCTTTCATGAAAGTGCATGAAAGTGGTAAAAGTAGACCTTTTAAATACTAATACTACTACTACTACTACTAATAATGATGATAATAATAATAATAATAATAATAATAATAATAATAATAATAATAATAATAATAATAATAACAATCATTTCTGAATCAAAATGTGATTATATGCCACAGATAAATGAAAATAGTTTTTACATCCTTGACCATTAATTATAAATGAGATTAGACTACATGTTAGCTATTGTAAGTGATAATACTAAAAAAATTGGTAAGACTTTATTTTATTTATGCATTGCAACTACATGCCAATTAAATCTCATTTGAGTATTAGTAGACTGCCTGCTTAATATCTGCTGATACTGCTCCTTCAACATTTAACTGACTATAAGAAACTTTGCAAGTACATGTCAATTTAGACTAATCCTAACCCCAACCCCAACCTAACAGTCTACTTATAATCTATTAAGAATTAGTTCAAGATCAAGATCAAGTTCAAGTTTGATTTATTTATATAGCACATTTCCAAATGGCCACAAGGCCAAGTGCTTTACAGAAAGGATACAGACAAGTAGTACAGACATAATAACCAAAACAGCAATAATGTAATGTAAAAGAGAGCATAGAAAATGGCAAATAGATTATACAGAAACAGTTTGGTTTCAATGCCTAAAACTAAAAAAAGTAATTGACCCTTTAAATAATTCCGCCTAGTTAAGAGATGCTACCACAGTTGACCATATTAACAGGGTTAAAAATGAAACCTTTGACTCCCCGAGGAAGGTACTTCAAACGACCTGGAAAAATAGATGAGTCTTTAATTTAGACTTGAAAAGTTGCAGTGACAAAGCCATTTTTTTATTCTAGCGACAGTGTGGGCTTGGACCAGCTATAGTGAATGCATGTTTGCCTCTGCTTTTGAGGAATTTTGAGGAATTTTTGAATTAGCTGGCATATAGATGCAATCTAACTTAAATACAACAAAATGCTTTAAAGGGACCATCAATATAAAGTGATATCAAAATATTATAGGCCCTATATATGTGCCGTTTGGAAGGGTTTCACTTAAGTATTCAAGGAAAATGAATGCATGTTTTTACTAAAACTTATATTGGATAAAAGAAAATATCAACAAAAAACATGTCTACCTGTGCGTGTAAAAGAATATTGTTTTTATAAAAAAAACAAAAACATTTGATGCAGATTTTCTCTAAAGAAGTTGTTACTCCACCCCATGTAGGGAGTCATTATGGGTGCTTTTTACGTTTTAACTAACATGGTTCTAAAGATGAGCTGCTACAGAGTAGCTACGGTTTTGGGAAACACTTGTCACAACATTTCCCAAACGATGCATCACACTCACCTTCATCGTTACGTCATCGTTTAGGAAATGCACACAACAGCAGCTTCAGTCTAAGTACTGGTTAATCTGTTCATCTGATCATTAGTGTTGGGGAAGGATACCTTTGAAAGGTAATGCATTACAATATTAAAGTAACTTGCGTAGTTACGTTACCTAGTTACTTTTCATGGTAAGTAATGCATTATGTTACTTTTGCATTGCTTTTGCATTACTTTTGCTAAAATGATCTGGCTGAGGCTTGATCTCTTTTAGAACTTGTTTTTTTTTTATCTTACTTTTTTAATAGAGGAGCTCTGCAAATAACAAGGCACTTTATGACCTACATTTACCTTAAAAAAAACAGACAGACAGATAGACACATAGACAGATAGACAGATAGACAGATAGACAGATAGACAGATAGATAGATAGATAGATAGATAGATAGATAGATAGATAGATAGATAGATAGATAGATAGATAGATAGATAGATAGATATTAGGATAATGTTATCTGAGACTTTTTTTTTTACCCCTGAGCTATACAGTACATGTCGTATATACAGATTATTGAAGGTTTAAAGCAATGTGTTTGGTACTTTTGTACTATTTGTCTAAAGTAAAATCACAGTCCATTGAGACAGCATTCAAAATAATGAACACATTCTCTCATTGACTGCATGATGACATGTGCTATAGGTGAATTGGGTAGGTTAAATTGTCTGTAGAGTATGAGTGTGAATGAGTGTGTATGGATGTTTCCCAGTGATGGGTTGCAGCTGGAAGTAAAACATGTGCTGGATTAGTTAGCGGTTCATTCCGCTGTGGCGACCCTGGATTAATAAGGTACATATATATATATATATATATATATATATATATATATATATATATATATATATATATATATATATATATATATATATATATATATATACTGTATATATATATATATACTGTATATATATATATATATATATATATATATATATATATATATATATATATATATATATATACTGTATATATATATATATATATAAGCCAAAAAGAAAATGAATGAATAATTAAACTAAAAAGTAACTCTCATTACATTTTCTCAAATATCAAATATTATTTCTTGTTTTTAAAAGTAATGCGTTACTTTACTTGTTACTATATATATACTTGTTACTATGTAAAAGTAATATTATTACGTAGCTCACATTACTTGTAATGCATTACCCCAACACTGTTGATCATATTGTGTGTATTATGGTTGCAGTTGGAATCAGCAATGAATAATCAGTGCATTATTATGGTGCAAAAAGTGAAAGCTTAGATAAATAACTTCAACTTTCACAACTAAATGAATTGATTTTTTTCAGCTTGATTTATTACAGTTTTCAGTAATAAATCAAAGTGACAGTTTAATAAAAAGTTTCATTTACTCACATTCAAGTGGTTCTAAACTGGAAAATTAATTTTAATAAACGAATGTCTTTCTTCTGTTAAACACAAAGCAAAATGTTTTGAAGAATATTGAAAACCTGCAGCCACAGACATCCAGACCAGGAACAAAAACAAATACGGTTTTCAATAGATGCTTTTTTCCAACATTTCCCAAACTGTGTCGTTTTGTCTAATTTAAGAAAATCAAACATTTTAGAACAGGTAGATTGTGAGCAAATGATGACAGAATTTTCAAGTTTGGCTGAACTATCAACAAAAAAAAAACTAAACAACAAAACAACAAAAAAACTAAACAACAACAAAAAAAAGAACAACTATTAGTTTAGATGGAATTAGTTTAAGATGATCCAATGTTTGTTGTTATCAGTGTATTTAAATAGCAGGCAATTTTTTGTTATTTCATAATATCAAAGTGATGGCTAATAACTCATACTTGTTCTTTCTTTCAGCTATCACCACTAAAGATGAAGGTAAGTCTCCTCCATCAGTCTGACTCATTTTTAGATGAATCCTGTCATTTTAGAGTCAACATTTGCCCTTGTGTGTTTTCCAGCAGCCAGCAGTGCGCAGAAGAGCAGTGGTAATGCGGCATCTGTGGGTTTGGGAGTCAGTCTGGCTGTTCTCATTGCTGTGGGAACAGTCGCCGGCCTTGTGGCTGTGCCATTTTACCGCAAACTCAAGATGCAGCGTTAAGTATCCCATAATCCTGTTTCATGTAGGACAAATACAGCAGCGCTGGTGGAGGTGGGAACTGGGGGTCCGGAATATTATCAATATCTGACCTTTTTTTAATAATGCTGTGAAGTGTTTATTCATGATTAATTGCATCCTGAGTAAAAGTTTGTGTTTACATAATATGTTTGTTAGTGTTGTATACATTTAATAATTATTTCTAATAATAATAATAATGTTATGTAATATGATACATTTATATATATATATAATACAAATAGTTAAATAGTTTTATATTTGTGTATTCTATGTATGTGTGTGTATTAATTTATACATAATTCATATATATATATATATTCATATATATATATATATATATATATATATATATATATATATATATATATATATATATACACACATATATATTTATATATATACACACATATACACACATATATATTTATATATATACACATATATATATATATATATATATATATATATATATATATATATATATATATATATATATATATATATATATATATATATATATATATATACACGTGTATATATATATATATATATATATATATATATATATATATATATATATATATATATATATATATATATATATATATATATATATATATATAGTATATGCATATATATATACATATATATACATTTATATAATATATGCATATATATATATATATATATATATATATATATATATATATATATATATATATATATATACATATATATACATTTTAATAATATATGCATATATATATATATATATATATATATATATATATATATATATATATATATATATATATATATATATATATATATATATATACTTTTATTTTGGATGTGATAAATCATTTAACAGCACTATTTTTTAGTAATGAAAACTGTCATCATAGCAGACAAACAAGTGTCATTTGAAGTGCAAATAGTGCAATCATATATATTATTTAAGTAAATAAATGCAGAATGTATTCATTATTAACAGTAATATATTTCAACACTTTTTAAAGCACATGTACAAAACAGTCTGAGGTGTTTAGTGTAAGAACGGGCGCAAACAAACCATTTAAAAGGTTTCAGATTGCAGTGTGATTTATCGGATCAGGGCTTTAGGATTGGCAGTTTTGATTGAGCTAGTTAAAGACAATATGCTTTTTAATAGGCTAACAACTGCTGCATGACGAGCCATGCTTTTTTGAAATGAGGAAGGAAAGTGTGTGTTTTGGGAAATGGGATTTGTGCATGCCTTATTTTATTTCAGATACTTGGTAGATATGTTACAATTTCTGACCTTGTGGAATCTGTTTGTTTTCAGCAACTGCGTTATTTCTGTATGAGTTTGTACACTTATTGCATGCAGTGTCAGTAATAAAGGCTTATAGAGATGTAATGTGAAAACACTGAATCATGTCTTCTCCTGTTAACGAACACCACTAGGGGGAGCCTCACTGTTATTTCAGACAAAAAGAAAACATTTTCAGTCATGCTGCTTCTTTATGGTGATTTTTAACAGATATTACACACTAAGTTTACACTTTCATACCTGCTCCTCTAAACAAAGACAATACAGTTATATCATAGCCTTTCGTTATGTTAAAAAAATCACATTTCAAAACCCGCTCATCACAGTTCATTTTATCTATGTAGTGTATTATATATATGTATATATATATATATATATATTCGTGGTTTATTTTGAATGTTGCAATACGTTTTTTAAGGTTTAAATGCATTGTTTTTGAACAGATATTACATTTGGCATCTGAAAAGAACAGTAGAGTGCAAGTGAAGTGCAAAGTGAAGTGCCGTATTTAATTTGTTAGTAATTATGGATCTAAATTTTACAAAAAAAAGTATAATAATTATAAGTAATAAGTATATTATTAATAATAATAATAATAATTATTATTATTATTAATCATGATTTTTGTGTTATTATTCTTTATCATCTATAAGAACCTACAAAAAGTTAAAATATATAAACATGAAAAATTGAAAGGAAATTAAACATTCCTAAGACAAGAATGAATTTTGTTCAAAAAATGTATGAAAACTTGTGATGTATATACATCATCTAAAAAGCCATTTGATGTACACTCACTTTATTAGGCCACTTTATTCGGTACACCTGTCCAACTGCTTTTTTAATGCAAATTTCTAATCAGCCAATCACATGGCAGCAACTTGCATTTAGGCATGTAAACATGGTCAAGATCATCTGCTGCAGTTCAAACCGAGCATCAGAATGAGGAAGAAAGGTGATTTAAGTGACTTTGAACATTGCATGGTTGTTGGTGCCAGATGGGCTGGTCTGAGTATTTCAGAAACTGCTGATCTACTGGGATTTTCACACACAACCATCTCTAGGGTTTACAGAGAATAGTCAGAAAAAGAGAAAATATCCAGTGAGTGGCAGATCTGTTGGAGCAAATGCCTTATTGATGCCAGGTCAGAGGAGAATGGCCAGACTGGTTCCAGCTGATAGAAAGGCAACAGTAACTCAAATAACCACTCGTTACAAGTGAGGCATGCAGGAAAGCATCTCTGAATGCACAACACTTCCAACCTTGAAGTGGATGAGCTACAGCAGCAGAAGACTACACCGGGTGGCACTCCTGTCAGCTAAGTACAGGAAACTGAGGCCACAATTAGCACAGGCTCACTAAAAAGTGGACAATAGATTATTGGAAAAATGTTGCCTTGTCTGATGAGTCTTGATTTCTGCTGCGACATTCGGATGGTAGGGTCAGAATTTGGGGTCAACAGCATTAAAGCATGGATCCATCCTGCCTTGTATCAACGGTTCAGGCTGGTGGTGGTGGTGTAATGGTGTGGGGGATATTTTTGTTGCACACTTTGGGCCCATTAGTACCAACTGAGCATCGTGTCATCTTCTGATGGCTACTTCCAGCAAGATACCGCAAATCATCTCAGACTGGCTTCTTGAACATGACAATGAGTTCACTGTACTCAAATGGCCTCCACAGTCACCAAATCTCAATCCAATAGAGCACCTTTGGGATGTGGTAGAATGGGAGATTCACATCTTGAATGTGCAGCCAACAAATCTGCAGCAACTGTGTGATGCTATCATGTCAATATGGACCAAAATCTCAGAGGAATATTTCCAGTATCGTGGCTGAATCTATTCCACAAAGGATTAAGGTAGTGCTGGAGGCAAAAGGGGGTCCAACCTGGTACTGGTAAGTACCTAATAAAGTGGCCGGTTAGTGTATTTTGCATTTTCCAATTTACTCTCGAAATTAATCTCAATCTCTATAAATCTATAACTAAAAAAAAAATGCAATTACAGTGAAAAAAGCCTCTGAAACCCTGAAAACACTCAAGAGCTGCTCACATAAAACATTACAGTGCTGCACATCGCATAAAACCTTATAGAATGTATAAAATTCATAGAACAGTTTGGAAACAAAAACTAGTTTGCTACATCTTTATTAGACAAATTTGACCATAGTCTTAAAAGGAAATGTGACAACCGATAAATGCTGTTTGCCGATTTCCTTTTAAGACTATGGTAAACTTATGACGTAACTAATAAGTGACATAACTGATGAAGGCTGTTGGCCAATTTCCTTTTAGACTATTGTGTTAGTGAGGACAATAGAGTAATAAAGTCTGTGTAAGCATATCATGTTTCAGATTGATATGCAATCTGTACCAGTACACAAACACTGCCATTCACTCTCAGTAAAAAGCATATATTCATCTCTGTTTATAGATCTAATTTCCCCAAAATTATTTTTTAAAGAAGCATTTAGCAGCGTAGGATACATTAAGGATGCCCTGCTCTAATGTAAGAGCCACTGCAAATTAAAAATTTACATGGTGCTAAGTAGGTCATGATGAAAACACTGAAAGATGACTTTCATTATATGGTGATGAGGACAGTTAATACTTTAGAATAATATATGAGGAGGGACACTGGGGTATGAGTGGTAAATATGCCAGTCCTTATGGTGGATGTGGATTTTACCATCTGATAACATTGAAATTATTGTTTTAAAAGGTGACATTATCAACTATATCACTAACTTTGCAACAAACAAACAAAAACATGCAAATCCAAACGAATTCACTGCATGATAAAGCCTGCTAGAATGCATAGATTAGATTAATTAGAATTAGAGAATGTATTAGAATCAATTATCAAGTAAAAGTTAATATAAACTAAAACTTTTCCACAACGGGTTTATATTTTTAATTGTAGCATTAATAATTTCACACAAAAAGTTTGGCTAAACGATCAGGTGTGATATTGATATAACACTTTAACAAAAGTTAATGTTGAGCAAGTTACATTTTAGACACAACACTTTATTTTTCTTCTGTTTCACCAATAAAGATGGTTCCAAACAATAATGGAATATGTCCCAGAGCAATGCTGAGGTGTTTTGTTCCTTAATGAGTACGTTTTTAAAGGAACAAACTGTGTAAATGATTTAATGAACATTAAAATATCATCAATATTTAATCAATCTTCAGTTTATGGAAACAAAATAAAATTTGAGGCAGAATATGTATTATTTGCCACTAGAGGGCGCATATTCGCAACAAACAAAGGTGTAGTTTGCTGTTGCCATGATGTAACAATTATCAAGTAAAAATTAATATAAACGAAAACATTTCTTTTTAGTAGCATAAATAACATCACACAAAATATTCACCTACACCTCAGCATGCGATCAGGTGTGATATTAATATAATTCAACATCAAGAAGTTCATTTTGAGCAAGTTACATTTTAGACACAATATTGTCTGTTTCTCCTGTTTCGCCAATAAAGACGGTTTCAAACAAAGACGGAGTATGTATGTATGTCCCGGAGCAATGCTGAACTAGTAGGTATTTGAGAGAACCATAATGATTTAATGTACATAATGAGAAAGAGTAGTGGTGGGTAAATATCATCAATATTTAATCAATCTTCAGTTTATCAAAACAATATAAAGTTTGAGGCAAAATATGTATTTTTGCCACTAGAGGGCACATATTTACAACAAACAAATGTATAGTTTGCTGATGCCATAGCTGAGTGTGTAATCATGCAGTTGTCATTCTATATCGGATATACATATATATGAGCAATATCACACAAGTAGCAGTGCGATATTGTTGTACTGTATATTGGCACTGGGGGAAGGCGTGCCTTAGTGCCCCACCAGTGACGATAAACAGTCATATCGCACTGCTACGAGCGTGATATTGTGTTTATACAACAGTTCGACAACATCACAGCATTACAATTGTGTATTTAAGAAAATCAAACACGGAGAGTCTGAAAATCATTTTGTCCGAGGAACTACTTTCTTCCACCAATCATTCACATCTGCACGTCAGAACAGCAGAAACCAAGGGCAGACTGGGACAGCATTTTCACCTGAGAAAAGTTATTGTAGCTCAGGGAGCATAAGATGCGATCGGTTAGTAAAGAGCGCGGGGGGAGTGGGGTGGAGTTGGTAGGTGTAATCAGTAAGTGAAGCAGCAGAGCTTTTATTATGCCACAGTCGACCGCTTCTGATTCTTTCGCTCATGATCACGAGAAGCAGCTCTGTTTATAATTCTAATTCATTTATTCATTTTCTTTTCGGCTTAATCCCTTTTTAAATCTGGGGCCGCCACAACGGAATGAACCGCCAACTCATCCAGCAAATGTTTTACGCAGCGGATGCCTGTCCAGCTGCAACCCATCACTGAGAAATTATCATTCTAATTACATTTGAAAGTTCTGTTACAATGCTGCTCTGTGTAGGCTAATCAAATCTATAACACATTAGATCATCTTTGGTGTTTCCCTGTTTTC